>NW_015090864.1:6916149-6916534 GCF_001431845.1 Calidris pugnax
AAAAAAAAAAAAAAAAAGTAAGACCCAAATCCTGCAGTTTGGCAGCAAGTAACCACCTGTCAATCAAACCACAACCAGCGGAAACAGCTGGACTAATTACTGCTGGACCAATTACTGCCCCAACAAGCACCGGCGGGTCAAACCCAACCCTGGTGGAAATCCTGATGGTTTCTTAACGCGATTTCGCACAGGGGGAAGGGGAGGTTAAAACAAGATGATGCTGAAGAAGTGAGGGCTCCCCCGGGGAGAGCCCGCACTCGTTGCGGGGGGGGAGTCGGGCTGCGGGGCCGTCGCGGCGTGGGACGGCGCGGGAGAGCGTGGGGAGCGCGTCCCGCGGAGCGGCGCGGAGCCGTGCGAGCCCTCCCCGCTGCCGCGGCGGCCCCGG